>NW_027272538.1:132500-139115 GCF_040938485.1 Diadema antillarum | reverse complement strand
AGTCAGCCAGTTTCCCGCCTTAACAGTTGGCGCGAAATTCAAATATTAACAGTTGGCGATATATTCAAATTAAATCACAAGTCCTAGCTGTGCTTCTTACATGATAGCCAATACATAAAAGTATGGAACTTCACCAGCCAGACTCAGCACAAGTATGGCAATTGCCAGCCACAATCAGCCAGTCTAACCCTAAGTCTCGTCCTAATTGGAAGTAGTATAATTGGAATTCAAATTGTATTTCAGAGTATTTCAAACCACCATGGCGGGAATTTACATCAACAGGGATATCGATAGTGCCATCCTGATTAGAAATCACAATGTTATGCGTGCCCAGTTTAAGCACAAGTATTTTTGTGGGACAGCGATCATCATCAGGGCCTCCAACGAAGGTGTAATTTCGAGCATAGCCTCCTTATCCAGGCAGGAAACGACGAGGGTCTGAACGCATTATGTCCTCACTAACTACCCTTTGGCTGCCTTCAATGGGCGAATCCAAAAGTTCCTGGTTGAGAAGCCGTGCACGGGTAATGTATAATGTACTTTTTTTTTTCAAATGAAATTACGTATTTGGGGTGAACATTAATACAATTGATATTGATATGAAGGTAGAAACTACATTCTTCTCGCCACAAGAGGGCATTATTGCAATTTATACATGTGCATACTAGCATTATTCTTTACATTTGTTTTCCAACATTTTTTGAAAAGAAAGATTCAAAGGAAAAAACTGAGAAAATGTGTAAAAAAACTAGGAAAAACCATTCTAATGGTTCTTTACACGTTTTTTACACGTATTTCTTCCTATTTGTATTCAATATAGCCGAGGGCCTTGGTCTCGACATTTGGGTAACACACTGCACCACGTCAGAAGAGGTGGAAAAAGTGATAAAAGAAACCAACCACAACCAGATCATGGTAAACGGCGAATTTTGGAGAGCGTTTGGCGAATGGATAGAAGTGAGTTCTTGAAATGTTGCAACCTACATTGCTATCCCATCCATAACTACCCTTTAGCGTCAGTAAAATAGCATCAGAGAGAAGAAAAAATCTTTGCTAAATTGACCCAAATCTAAAATGAATTACGTCAAAATATCACAAAGTATAACAAAGCGTGACGAAGTATGATGAAGTAAAGCGATAAACTGACCAGCTTGTATTGATTCAATAGGATTATTTCGATGATTACAATTTGTTTCTAATAACACTTATTCAAATCCATTTTCTGTTACAAAACACCCTTCGTAAACAAGAAAGGGTGTTCCAACCGAAGGCGGACATGCTAGGAGTTACTGCAATCCTGAAGGTGGCGACAGATGGCTCCATCATTGACATTGTGAGTAAATATTCATATTTAATCATTGTTTCTAAAGTTCAAATAAAAAATGCAGGTATTCATTTATCATTTTGTTGAATAGCAGATGGGAGGTATGGAAAGAAACTTCAAAGACGTCTGGAAGCAATACTAATTGGAATTAAACTTTGCAATTCACAAATAAAACACTTTACTCATGGCTTAAAAGTTCCCTTAAATATGAATGCTTAACAACGATTAGTCTTCCTTCCAGCCGCCTTCAAATTTCATGTACAAAGTCTATGGATTTTTCTACTTAGAATATTTTTCGACTTCTCCATAGGCAATGTATATGAAATTTTAAAGACGCCTGGAGCGAAGATTAATTCGAGTTACAATTTCAAAGTCCAATATGCTGGACCTGACACCGGACTTAACATTTTTCTGAAGTATGAGTCCTTCAATACAATTAGTTCTCCTTCCAGACGCTTTCAAATATTTATATGTACAAACATATGGTAACTTAAAAAAGGGCTGGAGTAAAGACTACTTCAAGTTACACTTTCAAACTTATATATTTCGGACTTTGCACCGAACTCAAGTTTTTTCTCAAGTATGAGTGCTAAACTAAGTTTAGTCTTCCTTCCAGGCGATTTCAAATATTGTACATGTAGTATACATCAAAAAATCAAATTCACCTGGAGCAAAGACTAATTACAATTAAACTTTGAAACTCACATATGTTGGACCTTCCACCGGACTTAACATTTTCCCAAAGTATGAATTCTTCAATACAATTAGTTCTCCTTCCAGACGCTTTCAAATATTTCTATGTACAAACATATGGTAACTTGAAAGACGGCTGGAGCAAAGACTACTTCTAGTTAGACTTTAAAACTTATATATTTCGGACTTTGTTCACAACTTCAGTTTTTTCCCAAGTATGAGTGCTTAACTAAGTTTAATCTTCCCTCCAGGCGCTTTCAAATATTGTATATATAGTATATAGGAAAATTTTCAAAGACACCTTGAGAGAAGGCTAATTGGAGTTACAATTTCAAATTCCAATATCTTTGACCTGCCACCGGTCTTAATATATTTGTCAAGTATGAGTCCTTCAATACAATTAGTTCTCCTTCCAGACCCTTTCAAATTTTTCTATGTACAAACATATGGTAACTTGAAAGACGGCTAGAGATAAGACTACTTCAAGTTAGACTTTGAAACTTAATATTTTGGACTTTGTTCCCAACTTAAGTTTTTTCTCAAGTATCAGTGCTTAACTTAGTTTAGTCTTCCCTCCAGGCGCTTTCAAATATTGTATATATAGTACAAAGGAAAATTTTCAAAGACGCCTGGAGAGAAGACTAATTGGACTTACAATTTCAAAGTCCAATATGTTTGATCTGCCACCGGACTCAACACATTTGTCAAGTATCAGTCCTTCAATACAATTAGTTCTCCTTCCAGACCCTTTCAAGTATTTCTATGTACAAACATACGGTAACTTAAAAAACGGCTGGAGTAAAGACTACTTCAAGTTAGACTTTAAAACAGATATATTTTGGACTTTGTACCGAACTTAAGTTTTTTCTTAAGTATGAGTGCTTAACTAAGTTTAGTCTTCCTTGCAGGCCCTTTCAAATATTGTACATATAGTATATATCAAAAAATTCAAAGTCGCCTGGAGCGAAGACTAATAACACTTACACTTTCAAACTTCCATATGTTTGATCTTCCACCAGACTTAACATTTTACAAAAGTATGAATCCTTAACTATGATTACTTTTTCTTCCAGACGCTTTTGAAATTTTTTATGTACAAAACATATGGTAAATTTAAAAACGGCTGGAGCAAAAACTACTGGGAGTTAAGATCTGAAATCTTTGAATTATCTTAGTCTCGATAAGACCTATCTACACTATTAATTTCAACTCTTAACTATATACTTCATATACTGCGGAATACCCGTAACTCTAACCCTAACCCTAACCCTAACCCTAACCCTAACCCTAACCCTAACCCTAACCCTAACCCTAACCCTAACCCTAACCCTAACCCTAACCCTAACCCTAACCCTAACCCTAACCCTAACCCTAAACCTAACCCTAACCCTAACCCTAACCCTAACCCTAACCCTAACCCTAACCCTAACCCTAACCCTAACCTAACCCTAACCCTAACCCTAACCCTAACCTAACCCTAACCCTAACCCTAACCCTAACCCTAAAACCCTAACCCTAAACCCTAAACCCTAACCCTAACCCTAACCCTAACCCTAACCCTAACCCTAACCCTAACCCTAACCCTAACCCTAACCCTAACCCTAACCCCTAACCCTAACCCCCCCTAACCCTAACCCTAACCCTAACCCTAACCCTAACCCTAACCCCTAACCCTAACCCTAACCCTAACCCTAACCCTAACCCTAACCCTAACCCTAACCCTAACCCTAACCCTAACCCTAACCTTAACCCTATACCCTAACCCTAACCGAACCCTAACTCTAACCCTAACCCTAACATTTACCCCTATAACCCTATCCCCTAACTCTAAAACTAACTTAACCCTAACCCTAACCCTAACCCCTAACAGTAAAACTTACTCGACCCCCTAACCCTAACCTAGTTTCCTGCCTTAACATTTGGCGCTACATGGAAATTAAATCACAAGTCGTAGCTGTCGGCTTCATAGCCAATATATGCACGTACGGAAATTTTACAGCCAGACTCAGCACATGTATGGAAATTCCCCAGCCACAGTCAAGCAGTTTCCTGCTTTAACAGTTGGCGCGAAATTCAAATATTAACAGTTGGCGCGAAATTCAAATATTAACAGTTGGCAATACATTGAAATTAAATAACAATTCTTAGTTTATGCTGCTTACAGCCAATTCATACACGTATGGAAATTTCCCAGCCAGACTCAGCACATGTATGGTAGCCACAGTCAGCCAGTTTCCCGCTTTAACAGTTGGCGCGAAATTCAAATATTAACAGTTGGCGCTACATTCAAATTAAATCACAATTCTTAGTTGTACTGCTTACATAGCCAATACATACATGTATGAAAATTCCCCAGCCAGACTCAGCACATATGTTAGCCACAGTCAGCCAGTTTCCCGCCTTAACAGTTGGCGCGAAATTCAAATATTAACAGTTGGCGATATATTCAAATTAAATCACAAGTCCTAGCTGTGCTTCTTACATGATAGCCAATACATAAAAGTATGGAACTTCACCAGCCAGACTCAGCACAAGTATGGCAATTGCCAGCCACAATCAGCCAGTCTAACCCTAAGTCTCGTCCTAATTGGAAGTAGTATAATTGGAATTCAAATTGTATTTCAGAGTATTTCAAACCACCATGGCGGGAATTTACATCAACAGGGATATCGATAGTGCCATCCTGATTAGAAATCACAATGTTATGCGTGCCCAGTTTAAGCACAAGTATTTTTGTGGGACAGCGATCATCATCAGGGCCTCCAACGAAGGTGTAATTTCGAGCATAGCCTCCTTATCCAGGCAGGAAACGACGAGGGTCTGAACGCATTATGTCCTCACTAACTACCCTTTGGCTGCCTTCAATGGGCGAATCCAAAAGTTCCTGGTTGAGAAGCCGTGCACGGGTAATGTATAATGTACTTTTTTTTTTCAAATGAAATTACGTATTTGGGGTGAACATTAATACAATTGATATTGATATGAAGGTAGAAACTACATTCTTCTCGCCACAAGAGGGCATTATTGCAATTTATACATGTGCATACTAGCATTATTCTTTACATTTGTTTTCCAACATTTTTTGAAAAGAAAGATTCAAAGGAAAAAACTGAGAAAATGTGTAAAAAAACTAGGAAAAACCATTCTAATGGTTCTTTACACGTTTTTTACACGTATTTCTTCCTATTTGTATTCAATATAGCCGAGGGCCTTGGTCTCGACATTTGGGTAACACACTGCACCACGTCAGAAGAGGTGGAAAAAGTGATAAAAGAAACCAACCACAACCAGATCATGGTAAACGGCGAATTTTGGAGAGCGTTTGGCGAATGGATAGAAGTGAGTTCTTGAAATGTTGCAACCTACATTGCTATCCCATCCATAACTACCCTTTAGCGTCAGTAAAATAGCATCAGAGAGAAGAAAAAATCTTTGCTAAATTGACCCAAATCTAAAATGAATTACGTCAAAATATCACAAAGTATAACAAAGCGTGACGAAGTATGATGAAGTAAAGCGATAAACTGACCAGCTTGTATTGATTCAATAGGATTATTTCGATGATTACAATTTGTTTCTAATAACACTTATTCAAATCCATTTTCTGTTACAAAACACCCTTCGTAAACAAGAAAGGGTGTTCCAACCGAAGGCGGACATGCTAGGAGTTACTGCAATCCTGAAGGTGGCGACAGATGGCTCCATCATTGACATTGTGAGTAAATATTCATATTTAATCATTGTTTCTAAAGTTCAAATAAAAAATGCAGGTATTCATTTATCATTTTGTTGAATAGCAGATGGGAGGTATGGAAAGAAACTTCAAAGACGTCTGGAAGCAATACTAATTGGAATTAAACTTTGCAATTCACAAATAAAACACTTTACTCATGGCTTAAAAGTTCCCTTAAATATGAATGCTTAAAAACGATTAGTCTTCCTTCCAGCCGCCTTCAAATTTCATGTACAAAGTCTATGGATTTTTCTACTTAGAATATTTTTCGACTTCTCCATAGGCAATGTATATAAAATTTTAAAGACGCCTGGAGCGAAGATTAATTCGAGTTACAATTTCAAAGTCCAATATGCTGGACCTGACACCGGACTTAACATTTTTCTGAAGTATGAGTCCTTCAATACAATTAGTTCTCCTTCCAGACGCTTTCAAATATTTATATGTACAAACATATGGTAACTTAAAAAAGGGCTGGAGTAAAGACTACTTCAAGTTACACTTTCAAACTTATATATTTCGGACTTTGCACCGAACTCAAGTTTTTTCTCAAGTATGAGTGCTAAACTAAGTTTAGTCTTCCTTCCAGGCGATTTCAAATATTGTACATGTAGTATACATCAAAAAATCAAATTCACCTGGAGCAAAGACTAATTACAATTAAACTTTGAAACTCACATATGTTGGACCTTCCACCGGACTTAACATTTTCCCAAAGTATGAATTCTTCAATACAATTAGTTCTCCTTCCAGACGCTTTCAAATATTTCTATGTACAAACATATGGTAACTTGAAAGACGGCTGGAGCAAAGACTACTTCTAGTTAGACTTTAAAACTTATATATTTCGGACTTTGTTCACAAC